>NC_060907.1:5388491-5410991 GCF_014805685.1 Silurus meridionalis
ATTTAAATACGCATTTATTCAACCATATGGACAGCAACAATAAAAATGTAGACAAGAATTGACCAGTCAATACAGTTCAAGAGACATATCAAATAATGCTAGTGACTTGTTTAAAAGACTATAATAAAGGCATATAATGACCTGAGCATTTCACTCTTCCTGTCAGAATAGTCTTATTGGTTTCCAGATCTTACTGAAAATGGATCATTTATCCTTTAATGTAAATCTCAATTCCTCCCAGTTCCCTGGTTCACATCTCAAAAGTGTCATCTGTAAGATGTCTTTTTTTTTTTTTTTTTTTTTTTTTTTTAAGTATCATACTGAATGAGATGTTTGATATCTATTACAAAAAGCTCTCTTTGATCCCAATAGTCCAACATGAGGCTCTTGTTCCAGATTAATCGAGTAATTTAAAAAAAATGTAAATATACATTGCCAGAATGGCTGAATTTTACTACTGAGGTTTTACACTAATTACAGTTTGGAGAAACAGTTGAATATATCGTATGAAGTTTAGATTTGCAATAATGAAGTCTATGAGTGATCTTAAACTGGATCAGATGATGCCTCACTTTCAAAGAACATGTATGTATGTTTCTCAAGCATTCATCCCATCCATTGTCATGAATTTTCCCAGTTCTTCCCAGTCATGTTTTATTTTCTCTGTACTGTTGTCCACATTATCTGATAGTAACTTATAAAGTTTGATCGTTACCACGTGCTCCAGGGCGTAACAATTGTCTCCGAAAATAGGATTCAAACTGGAAAGTCTGGAATATGTTTTCTAATAAAATCTCAGTAAATAACGAATAAAATGTACAGAAGCAAGGTCAAAATGTTCCTTCTTTATAAAGATCTCGAATTGTTAGAATACCTTCATGTTCCCATTGGAATAAAAAAATAGTTATTGTGTAATCCAAGAAGAAAAACCTGATTATTCCATATTGGGGTCTCTAAATCAATATCTCGAATTTTCAAATGTACCTTCGTTTCCATATTTTGATTGAATTAGAAATGATTATATTTCAAATATTTTTTTTATATTTATTTTAATGGGACTATTAAGCAGGGCCAATAACAAAGTCATAATGCAAGAAGTTTCCTCGATTGCTAACCATTCTGTCTTCTCGCTCAACTCCGTCAAACATCTCTTTCTCCACCACGCCATGGCGTTTAAATCACCTGCCCAATAATACAATTTTACAATGGGAAGACCAAATCCTCCTCGATTCTTAGGTTTATTTAAATGCTATATAAAAATCTTGGAAGAACAACCATTTTATAGCGTTACTCTTACCTACCCTAGACATAGAAAGTGTCTTGAAAAGATATCATCTTTTTCCAGTTCAATTGTAATTATTCAGTTTTTTTTAGTAATTGTTATACCTAATTATTTAAAGGAATTAAATATTATTATTTACACTCCAGAGAACACGTCTCCACTGCATCCGATGCTTTGCATTGCATTTGGTGATGTAAGACTTGGATGCAGTTACTCAGCCATGGAAACCCATGAAGCTCTTTATGCACTGTTCTTCAGCTAATCTGAAGGCCACATGAAGTTTGGAGGTCTGTAGCTATCGACTCTGCAGAAAGTTGGCGGATTCTGTGCACTACGCGTCGTGGCATTTATTCTACTTTTGTAGAATAAAAAAAGAATAAAAAAAAGCCTTTATTTGTGGAATATGGTCTAGTGGTTAGGATGCGGCGCTCTCACCGCTGTGGCCCGGGTTCGATCCCCGGTCAGGGAACCAACCCCAGCCACTCTCAGTGCCGGTCCCAAGCCCGCATAAATGGGGAGGGTTGCCTTAGGAAGGGCATCCAGCGTAAAAACATGTGCCAAATCAAACGTGCGGAGGATTGGGCGACCCCTAATGGGAGAAGCCGAAAGAAAGTTTTTAGTTTTTTATTCCACTTTTGTACGTCGCACAAGGACATGGGTGTCTGCTAAATGCCACAAATGTAAATGTGTATTAGAGGGAAATAATTGAGATTAGCGGAGAGCTACTGAAAACATGTTTATTCCATTCAACGCCGGATCCTCTGCTTTAAAAAAAATACAAAATATTGTATTTGTTTGCTGAACATTTTTAATATTTTGTTTGTTTCCTGAACTTGACTTATTTTACCAATGTTTTTGTTTCCTGTCCTCTCTTTTTTTTTTTTTTTTTTTTTTTTTAAGTATCATACTGAATGAGATGTTTGATATCTATTACAAAAGCTCTCTTTGATCCCAATAGTCCAACATGAGGCTCTTGTTCCAGATTAATCGAGTAATTTAAATAAAAATGTAAATATACATTGCCAGAATGGCTGAATTTTACTACTGAGGTTTTACACTAATTACAGTTTGGAGAAACAGTTGAATATATCGTATGAAGTTTAGATTTGCAATAATGAAGTCTATGAGTGATCTTAAACTGGATCAGATGATGCCTCACTTTCAAAGAACATGTATGTATGTTTCTCAAGCATTCATCCCATCCATTGTCATGAATTTTCCCAGTTCTTCCCAGTCATGTTTTATTTTCTCTGTACTGTTGTCCACATTATCTGATAGTAACTTATAAAGTTTGATACGTTACCACGTGCTCCAGGGCGTAACAATTGTCTCCGAAAATAGGATTCAAACTGGAAAGTCTGGAATATGTTTTCTAATAAAATCTCAGTAAATAACGAATAAAATGTACAGAAGCAAGGTCAAAATGTTCCTTCTTTATAAAGATCTCGAATTGTTAGAATACCTTCATGTTCCCATTGGAATAAAAAAATAGTTATTGTGTAATCCAAGAAGAAAAACCTGATTATTCCATATTGGGGTCTCTAAATCAATATCTCGAATTTTCAAATGTACCTTCGTTTCCATATTTTGATTGAATTAGAAATGATTATATTTCAAATATTTTTTTTATATTTATTTTAATGGGACTATTAAGCAGGGCCAATAACAAAGTCATAATGCAAGAAGTTTCCTCGATTGCTAACCATTCTGTCTTCTCGCTCAACTCCGTCAAACATCTCTTTCTCCACCACGCCATGGCGTTTAAATCACCTGCCCAATAATACAATTTTACAATGGGAAGACCAAATCCTCCTCGATTCTTAGGTTTATTTAAATGCTATATAAAAATCTTGGAAGAACAACCATTTTTATAGCGTTACTCTTACCTACCCTAGACATAGAAAGTGTCTTCGAAAAGATATCATCTTTTTCCAGTTCAATTGTAATTATTCAGTTTTTTTTAGTAATTGTTATACCTAATTATTTAAAGGAATTAAATATTATTATTTACACTCCAGAGAACACGTCTCCACTGCATCCGATGCTTTGCATTGCATTTGGTGATGTAAGACTTGGATGCAGTTACTCAGCCATGGAAACCCATGAAGCTCTTTATGCACTGTTCTTCAGCTAATCTGAAGGCCACATGAAGTTTGGAGGTCTGTAGCTATCGACTCTGCAGAAAGTTGGCGGATTCTGTGCACTACGCGTCGTGGCATTTATTCTACTTTTGTAGAATAAAAAAAGAATAAAAAAAAGCCTTTATTTGTGGAATATGGTCTAGTGGTTAGGATGCGGCGCTCTCACCGCTGTGGCCCGGGTTCGATCCCCGGTCAGGGAACCAACCCCAGCCACTCTCAGTGCCGGTCCCAAGCCCGCATAAATGGGGAGGGTTGCCTTAGGAAGGGCATCCAGCGTAAAACATGTGCCAAATCAAACGTGCGGAGGATTGGGCGACCCCTAATGGGAGAAGCCGAAAGAAAGTTTTTAGTTTTTTATTCCACTTTTGTACGTCGCACAAGGACATGGGTGTCTGCTAAATGCCACAAATGTAAATGTGTATTAGAGGGAAATAATTGAGATTAGCGGAGAGCTACTGAAAACATGTTTATTCCATTCAACGCCGGATCCTCTGCTTTAAAAAAAATACAAAATATTGTATTTGTTTGCTGAACATTTTTAATATTTTGTTTGTTTCCTGAACTTGACTTATTTTACCAATGTTTTTGTTTCCTGTCCTCTCTTTTTTTTCTTTGTGCGCAATGAACTTTTTTTTTGTCCTCAAAAACTCGATTACTGTCTTGTTTTGTTTGCTTGTTTCTCACTTCTTTTCTCTTTATCATAAGCTCCAGTTTATGCCAATATAGAAGTTTTACCTATTTAAAAAATAAATGGTAACATAATAAAACTGTGTTTTCCAGGCAGTGTCTGTGCTGCTTCAAGGAGTACAAGCACCTGGAGGTGTTCAACCAACTGGTCTATGGCCTCATTAACCTAGTCATTGCCCAGGTAACCAGTTTGAGGGACATCCTCTGCAGTAGCCATGGCAACAGGAGAGGTGAAGGGGTGGAGTCTGAGTGGAGTACTGCTCATCCCCAGCCTTCTCACAATGAAGACGAGCCCCTGAACGTAGAGAGAGACTCTGCAGAGGAGGAGGACTGTGGGAATGGCGCGAATTCGGGCGAGAACCAGAACCAAAATTGCGAGTCTCAGCCGAGCGGGAGCGAGGGATCAGCGGAGGAGTGCAACCCCGATCTCTTCAACTCCTGGAGCACGGAGGAGAGAGAAAAGCTTCTGTTGTGTGCTGCAAAGATTTTCCAGATTCAGTTTCCCCTCTACACGGCCTACAAACACAACACACACCCTACGATAGAGGTACACACACACCTTCACCCTGTACTATAGAGGTACACACACACCTACACTGTGTACTGTAGAGGTACACACACACCTACACTGTGTACTGTAGAGGTACACACACACCTACACCCTGTACTATAAAGGTACACACGCACCTACACGCTGTACTATAGAGGTGTAAACGCACCTACACCCTGTACTATAGAGGTGTAAACGCACCTACACCCTGTACTATAAAGGTACACACGCACCTACACCCTGTACTATAAAGGTACACACGCACCTACACCCTGTACTATAGAGGTACACACGCACCTACACTCTGTACTATAGAGGTACAGACACACACACACACACACCTACACCCTGTACTATAGAGGTACACACACCTACACCCTGTATTATAGAGGTACACACACACACACGCAGACCTACACCCTGTACTATAGAGGTACACATACCTACACCCAGTATTATAGAGGTGCGCACACACATAAACCTACACTCTGTACTATAGAGGTACACACACACACAACCCTACACACTGTATTATAGAGGTACACACACACCTACACCCTGTATTACGGAGGTACACACACACCTACACCCTGTACTATAGTGGTACACACACACACACCTACACCCTGTATTATAGAGGTACACACACCTACACCCTGTATTATAGAGGTACACACACCTACACACTGTATTATAGAGGTACACATGCACCTACACCCTGTACTATAGAGGTACACACACACACACACACCTCTACACCCTGTATTATAGAGGTACACACACTCATTCTGGTGTCCTTCTTTCTCAGGACATCTCGGCTCAGGAAAGCAACATTCTCGGGTCCTTCTGTGACATGAATGTAAGCACTGTGTCTTTCTTTTATTTATATATAAACAAATAAGCCGTTGCTAGCATTATGCTAACCGCTTGGAAAACAACTTGTTGTTTGTTAGCATTGTGCTAAACATTTTGGAGAATGCTAACGGATGGAAATTTTCTTCTAGCATTGTTGGTATCGGTTGGATTTTAAAAATGTTGTCTGTTAGCATTGTGCTAAGGTTTTCAACTTTTAAAAAAGGTTTTCAACTGTGGTTAAAAATGCTATTCTTAAGAAATAGAAAGTCAAAGCTAGCATTATTTTAACTATTTAAGAAACGGCTGATAGAATAATTTGAGCTGGTTTGGTGATAAATGTTAAGCTAACTTTGTTTGAAAGGTTTTTGTAAGAAGTTATTTTTTTGGTAAAACTATTTCCCTCAGTGAGATGGAACAAAACCATCGCTAAATAACGCTGATAACAAATGTTCCAAAGGATTATGCTAACTTAGTCCTGGCTTCCTGAGGGAACACTTCTATGACAAGTTATAGTTGTTATGCTACGCTCTTCAGGTCGTCTTCAGAGAGAACATGTTGGCTTCTTTAAAGACTCAGACCATTACAGTGGTTTGGGTAAGAACTGGTTCCTCCCCAAATACCTGGGTCTGTGTGGGCGATAATGAGAGGTGGATTTCTTTGGTCTGGGAAGTTGCTGACTTCATGCTGTAGCTGAGAGAGGAAGCGCTCTCTCTTTCTCTCTCTCTCGCACTCTCTCTCTCTCTCTCTCTCTCTCTCTCTCTCTCTCTCTCTCTCTCTCCCCTCTCCCCCTGTGTGTATGTAAGATAAAGAGTTGGTTATTTGTAGTCCTCTGGTTAAATATAGGAACCATTTTTTTGTTCCTCTATTGTGTGATGGCGACTGGGGCATTAAGGACAGGATCTGTGTTCTGATTGGTAACTGGGACTTTCAAGGTTGAAACTGTTGTCTGATTGGTTCCTGGGGATTAAGGACAGGATCTGTTGTCTGATTGGTTACTGGGGTATTAAGGGCAGGGTCTGTGGTCTAATTGGTTACTGGGGCTTTGAGAAAGTATCTGTGGTCTGATTAGTTATTGAGGCAGTAAGGGCAGGATCTGTGTTCGTATTGTTTACTGGGGCATTAAGGGGCAGAGTCTGAGTTTTGATTGGTTACTTGGGCATTAAGCTCAGGGTCTGTGTTTTGATTGGTTACTGTGGCATTATGGACAGGATCTGTTTCTGATTGGTTACCGGGGTGCACAGTATCTGTGTTCTGATTGATTATTGGGGCATTAAATTTTGGATCTGTGTTCTGATTGGTTACTAAAATTAAGGGCAGGATCTGTGCTCTAATTGGTTACTGGGGCTTTAAGCACAGGATCTATGTTCTAATTGGTTACTGGGGCATTAAGTTTAGGATCTGTGTTTTGATTGGTTACTGGGAATTAAGCTCAGGATATGGGACCTAATTGGTTACTAGGGCATTAAGCTCAGGATCTATGGTCTGGTTGGTTACCAGGGCATTAAGTTCCGGATCTGTGTTTTGATTGGTTACTGGGGATTAAGTTTACGATCTGTGGTCTGATTTGATACTGGGGCATTTACAGTGAATAAAATAAGTATTTGAACACCCTGCTATTTTGCAAGTTCTCCCACTTAGAAATCATGGAGGGGTCTAAAATTGTCATCGTAGGTGCATGTCCACTGTGAGAGACATAATCTAAAAAAAAAATCCAGAAATCACAATGTATGATTTTTTAACTATTTATTTGTATGATACAGCTGCAAATAAGTATTTGAACACCTGAGAAAGTCAATGTTAATATTTGGTACAGTAGCCTTTGTTTGCAATTACAGAGGTCAAACGTTTCCTGTAGTTTTCACCAGGTTTGCACACACTGCAGGAGGATTTTGGCCTCCTCCACACAGATCTTCTCTAGATCAGTCAGGTTTCTGGCCTGTCGCTGAGAAACACGTAGTTTGAGCTCCCTCCAAAGATTCTCTATTGGGTTTAGGTCTGGAGACTGGCTAGGCCACGCCAGAACCTTGATATGCTTCTTACAGAGCCACTCCTTGGTTATCCTGGCTGTGTGCTTGGTCATTGTCATGTTGGAAGACCCAGCCTCGACCCATCTTCAATGCTCTAACTGAGGGAAGGAGGTTGTTCCCCAAAATCTCGCAATACATGGCCCGGTCATCCTCTCCTTAATACAGTGCAGTCGCCCTGTCCCATGTGCAAAAAAAAACACCCCCAAAGCATGATGCTACCACCCCCATGCTTCACAGTAGGGATGGTGTTTTTGGGATGGTACTCATCATTCTTCTTCCTCCAAACACGTTTAGTGGAATTATGACCCAAAAGTTCTATTTTGGTCTCATCTGACCACATGACTTTCTCCCATGACTCCTCTGGAACATCCAAATGGTCATTGGCAAACTTAAGACGTGCCTGGA
Organism: Silurus meridionalis; assembly: GCF_014805685.1. Classification (NCBI taxonomy): domain Eukaryota; kingdom Metazoa; phylum Chordata; class Actinopteri; order Siluriformes; family Siluridae; genus Silurus; species Silurus meridionalis. The sequence goes on from NC_060907.1 coordinate 5,396,439, forward strand.
CATGTGCTGGTTTAAGCAGGGGAACCTTTCGTGCCATGCATGATTTCAAACCATGACGTCTTAGTGTATTACCAACAGTAACCTTGGAAACGGTGGTCCCAGCTCTTTTCAGGTCATTGACCAGCTCCTCCCGTGTAGTTCTGGGCTGATTTCTCACCTTCCTTAGGATCATTGAGACCCCACAAGGTGAGATCTTGCATGGAGCCCCAGTCCGAGGGAGATTGACAGTCATGTTAAGCTTCTTCCATTTTCTAATAATTGTTCCAACAGTGGACCTTTTTTCACCAAGCTGCTTGGCAATTTCCCCGTAGCCCTTTCCAGCCTTGTGGAGGTGTACAATTTTGTCTCTAGAGTCTTTGGACAGCTCTTTGGTCTTGGCCATGTTAGCAGTTGGATTCTTACTGATTGTATGGGGTGGACAGGTGTCTTTATGCAGCTAACGACCTTAAACAGGTGCATCTAATTTAGGATAATAAATGTAGTGGAGGTGGACATTTTAAAGGCAGACTAACAGGTCTTTGAGGGTCAGAATTCTAGCTGATAGACAGGTGTTCAAATACTTATTTGCAGCTGTATCATACAAATAAATAGTTTAAAAATCATATATTGTGATTTCTGGATTTTTTTTTTTTAGATTATGTCTCTCACAGTGGACATGCACCTACGATGACAATTTCAGACCCCTCCATGATTTCTAAGTGGGAGAACTTGCAAAATAGCAGGTTGTTCAAATACTTATTTTCCTCACTGTAGTTTAGGATCTGTGGCCTGATTGGTTACTGGGGATTAAGGACAGGATCTGTGTTCTGATTGGTTACTGGTATATTAAAGTTTGGAACTGTTGTCTGATTGGTTCCTGGGGATTAAGGGCAGGATGAATATTGAATAACCTGATGGATGGGTTAAGTAGATGAGTAGGTCTGTTAGTATGGTGTAACCTGCTTTGTTTGTTTTTTCTTCTTATTGGCTAGTTTTTGTTTTTTATAAAAAAAAATGTCTAGTATATGTCAAGTGTGTGTGTGTGTGTGTGTTTCGTAGGATGTGGAAGTTCCTTTGCACTTGCTGCGCTACGTGTGTTTGTTCTGTGGGAAACATGGTCTGTCTCTGATGAAGGACTGCTTTGAGTCGGGGACACCGGAGACGCTGCCTTTCCCCATCGCACATGCCTTCATCACCATTGTCTCAAACGTAAGCTTACACACACATTGAAAAATGCATGTATGTTTATCTGTGATGATAAAAACAAACTTATAAATAATCTTCAAGTCTTTTTAAAAGCCATTTCAGCAATTTCCATAGGAATAAAGTGGGAATTTACTAAAATGCAGGTGAGCCTGTAACAGAGAACTTAAATGTAGTAAAAAAAAGAATAATTGCAGAATAATTTCGGTTAAACAACCAGATTTAATGCAACTTCAGTTAAGTTTTTACCGGCACATTCATCAATCACATGCCACGCCCCCTACATGCACTGTGCGTTCCTGAATAACCCATAACACATCATTTCTAAAATCCTGCACACAAAATAATGTCAAAACATGTCCATCTTGGTGAGTATTTACATTTATTACGTAAATATTACATAAACTTCTGTTTGAAAGTTCCTTGTGCTGTGTGTAAGCGATCGTGCAACAAAATTATACTAACAATTACAGTCAGAAATGTCACTTCACCTAAAAATCTCTATTAGTTTGTATGCATTTCAGTTCATAAAAATTTCCCCAAATTTCAATGAATTCCCATAAATTCCTGGTAAGTTTTCATCTTTTCAGAAACCGAGATTCCCCAGATGAAGTTTCTGGAAATGTACTGCCCCTTTGCATCCATAGCCATGACAGAACATGTAACTTAATGAAATGATCATTTGGGTTGGGTTGCAGATCAGGATATGGTTGCACATTCCAGCTGTGATGCAGCACATCATCCCCTTCCGCACTCACGTCATCAGGTGAGAACACGTTTCCTCACGTTTCTTCGCGTTACTGTGTTATCAGCCTTTATGCCTTAGTTGTAGAAAAGGGGGCGTGGCCTTTGTGCAGTAGTTGTGGAAAAGGAGGCGTGGCCTTTGTGCAGTAGTTGTGGAAAAGGGGGCGTGGCCATTGTTCCTTAGTTCTGGTAAAGTAGTTGCGTCTACTCAGGAGTCTTAAAGAATGGTGATCATTATGGGGTAGTTTACTGTAATTTATTAATAATTGAACAAATTACAGTACACAATTCAGCAAACCACAGCAATGTGCCCTACCATGATGTATAAACTTTACTTGTATATGTTTGTGGCATCACAATCCTATCATATGAATGTTTAAATGCTGCGTGGAAATTTGTACACTTTTTTTTTTCTTATCGCTTTGGTCGAACTATCGTAACTCAGGGACTACCTGTAGATGTTGAAAAAGAGGTGTGTAGCTTTTGTGCCTTAGTTGTAGTGAAGAGGGTGTGGCTGTTATGTCTTAGTTAGTGAAGGGGGTGTGGCCGTTATGTCTTACTTAGCGAAGGGGGTGTGGCCGTTATGTCTTAGTTAGTGAATGGGGTGTGGCTGTTATGCATGTTAGTAAATGGGGTGTGGCCTTTATGCATTAGTTAGTGAAAGGGGTGTGGCTGTTATGCATTAGTTAGTGAAGGGGGTGTGGCAGTTATGTCTTAGTAGGTGAAGGGGGTGTGGCCATTATGTCTTAGTTTGTGAAGGGGGTGTGGCCACTATGTCTTAGTTGGTGAAGGGGGTGTGGCTGTTATGCCTAAGTTAGTGAAGGGGGTTTGGCCTTTGTCTTAGTTTGTGAAGTGGATGTAGCCATTATGTCTTAGTTGGTGAAGGGAGTGTGGCCATTATGTCTTAGTTGGTGAAGGGGGTGTGGCCGTTATGTTTTAGTTAGTGAATGAGGTGTGGCCTTTATGTTTTAGTTAGTGATGGGACTGTGACCTTTATGCTTTAGTTAGTGGAGGTGTGGCCTTTATGTTTTAGTTTGTGGAGGTGTGGCCTCTGTTTTAGTTAGTGTAAGGGTGTGTGGCCTTTTCACCTTAATTAGTGAAGGGGCGTGGCCTTTGTTTTAGTTAGTGAACAGGACGTGGCCTTTATGCTTTAGGTTTTGGAGGTGTGGCCTTTATGCTTTAGTTAGTGTTGGGGGTGTGGCCTTTGCTTTAGTTATTGGAGGTGTGGCCTTTATGCTTTAGTTAGTGTAGGGGGTGTGGCTTTTATGCCTTTGTTAATGAAGGAGGTGTGGCCTTTATGCTTTAGTAAATGAATGAGGCATGGCCTTTATGCTTTAGTTAGTGGAGGTGCAGCCTAAATGCTTTAGTTAGTGAAGGGGTGTGGCCTTTATGCTTTAGTTAGTGTGGGTGTGGCCTTTACGCTTTAGTTAGTGAAGGGTCATGTGGCCTTTATACCTTAGTGAAGGATGTGTGGACTTTATACTTTTTTTTCATAGTTTAATAAAGCAGACGTGACCCCACTGTCTGCTAGTCCTAGTAAAGGAGGAGTGTCCTGTATCTGTGACAGAGAAAGAGGCATTGTCTTTTTGTCTCTGCACCAGGAATAGAGGCGTGGCCTCTGCCACTATAAATCCAGTCCTTTCTTGCGTAATCTGTTAGCCGAGTCAGATGAAGATGTTTCTCCACCGGGGTTGCTAGGAAGAGCATCCATCACCATGGCAACAGTCACTGTGATTCTCCTCAGATTACCCTGAGGGAGCCAGACGGCTGGCGGGAAGTGAAGAGACGTCGGTCATGTGACGGCAGACACAGCAGCATTCCGAACAGCTCCTTAGAATGTCCAGTGAGGAACAAATGTACATTTGATCAGAACTCAAGCAGTTTTTAGTCTTTCTAAGGTGAAGTAGAGTGGAGTTGAGTCGGGCGTGAGCGCGTATGAACTGATCATTCTGTTCTCGAAGATTAATTCAGTGTGAGGACTTTGTAATAAACTGTGTGTATGGTGTTGGTGTAACATGACAGTGAAGTTAACGGTGTGCGTGAGTCATACAGGGTCACCCGGCACTGCTCATTCTCATGCCTGTGTCACTGTCACTCCCGCTTACCCTCTATCTAATGTGTGTGTGTGTAGGTACCTGTGTAAGCTGTCGGATCAGGAGCTACGCCAAAGCGCAGCAAGGAACATGGCTGACCTGATGTGGAGCACAGTGAAGGAGCCGCTGGACAGTGCGCTGTGCTTCGACAAAGAGAGCCTCGACCTCGCCTTTAAGTACTTCATGTCACCCACGCTCACCATGAGACTGGCTGGACTGAGCCAGATCACGGTGAGACACTCGCACTCGCGCACACACATTTACCATGAATCACTTAGAAATCAGGGTCATGTGTTTTGGATTGTTTCATTAATTGATTTATTTTGTTCTGTAACCTGCAGAATACATAGAAGATCCGTGGTGTATTGAATGTGCATTTTTTTGTATTATATTTGATATGTTATTTATTTTTATAATTTTTGTAAGACATTTTGTAAAAGGAAAAACTGTTCACATCATCTTTTTTTGTGTGCCTTTAATCTGAAAGTTTTACTTGGTATTAATGCTGTAAATGAGGTCTCATAGACTTTATAAAATCCACATTGTGTTTATGTTATGATTGTACAAGGAGTCTGGTGCTTTTCTTTCATGGGAAAGTTTTTCTATAGTTTATAGCTGCTATAAACTACACTATATGGACCTATTGCGAAACCTGACTTTCACCATACTCCACTTGACCTCACTAGGAGACCCAAACCTGTTCCTGCACGACAATGCCCCTGTGCACAAAGCCAGATCCAGATTGAAAGATGTGGAAGATCTCCTGCTTTAGAGCTTCAACCCTATTGGGATAAATCTTTCACACTGACTGCACCCCAGGCCTCCTCACCTCACCTCGATCAGTACCTGACTTTACTAACACCCTTGTGGCTGAATAAAATCTCACACAAATCGCCAAAAAATATAGTTGGACATTTTCCCACAAGATATTTCATTCAGCCACAAGGGTGTTAGTAGAGTCTGGTGTACTGATAGAGGTGAGGTGAGGAGGCCTGGGGTGCAGTCAGTGTTAAAAATTCATCCCAATAGAGTGGAAGATGTATAGCAGGAGATCTTTCTCATCTTCCAACACTTGTAAATAAACAGATTAAAAAAGATTTGGGTCTCCTAGTTCAAGCGAAGGGAAAATTTTATTCTTCCGTATACGATTGTGTGTTCTCCAGGTTTGTGGTAACAGTTTGGAGAAGAACCACATATGGCTGGAAATTTCAGGTGTCCCAATACTTTGTCCATATAGTGTAGCTAAACCAGAAATTGCTGGAAACACACGTAAATTTTTTTGTCTCTCTTTCTTTTCACAGAATCAGCTGCATACATTTAATGACGTCTGCAATAACGAGTCTCTGGTGTCCGACACGGAGACGTGAGTAACCCCCCCCCTTATGTTTAAACCATCTCTTACAACATCTACGGATATTCCAGTGCTCCTAATAAAAGTGAATTGAATCTGTCTAGTTGTGAAGGTAAATGTTGACTGTGTTGCTATGTGATCTCTCCTCCAGGTCGATAGCAAAAGAACTCGCCGACTGGCTCATCAACAACAACGTGATCGAGCATATCTTTGGACCAAATTTGCACATTGAGGTCAGTGTCTCTCTACTGTTCCTCAGAACCACGTGGTCACATTCGAGTTCTTGGGTTTACACGTGAGAGTCATTTTGTTTCTGTGTCTTTTGTAGATTATTAAACAGTGCCAAGTGATCCTGAACTTCCTGGCTGCAGAGGGCAGGCTGAGCACACAGCACGTCGACTGCATCTGGGCCGCCGCTCAGGTTTTACACAAACACACACACTACAAATGTTTAAGAGGACATTTCCAGAACTTCTGTTTGTTGGTATCTATATCATTACTGTAACAGCACACGCACCCCACACACACACACACACACACACACACACACACACACACTACAGATGTTTAAGAGGACATTTCCAGAACTTCTGTTTGTTGGGACCTATATCATTACTGTAACAACACACACACACACACACACACACACACACACTACAGATGTTTAAGAGGACATTTCCAGAACTTCTGTTTGTTGGGATCTATATCATTACTGTAACAACACACACACACACACACACTACAGATGTTTAAGAGGACATTTCCATAACTTCTGTTTGTTGGTATTTATAATATCATTACTGTAACACACACACACACACACACACACACACACACACACACACTACAGATGTTTAAGAGGACATATCCAGAACTTCTGTTTGTTGGTATCTATATCATTACTGTAACACTAACACACACACACACGCACATACACTACAGATGTTTAAGAGGACATTTCCATAACTTCTGTTTGTTGGTATCTATATCATTACTGTAACACACACACACACACACACACACACACACACACACACACTACAGATGTTTAAGAGGACATTTCCATAACTTCTGTTTGTTGAGATCTATATCATTACTGTAACAACACACACATATATACACACACACACACACACACACACACACACACACACACACTACAGATGTTAAGAGGACATTTCCAGAACTTCTGTTTGTTGGTATCTTTATCATTACTGTAACGCACACACACACACGCACACATGCACACACACTACAGATGTTTAAGAGGACATTTCCATAACTTCTGTTTGTTGGTATCTATCATTACTGTAACACACACACACACACACACACACACACACACACACACACTACAGATGTTTAAGAGGACATTTCCATAACTTCTGTTTGTTGGTATTTAGAATATCATTACTGTAACAACACACACACACACACACACACACACACACACTACAGATGTTTAAGAGGACATTTCCAGAACTTCTGTTTGTTGGGTTCTATATAATTACTGTAACAACACGCACACACACACACACACACACACACACACACACACACACACACACACACCCTATACATATGTTTAAGAGGACACCTACATTTACATTTACATTTGCGGCATTTAGCAGACCTACATAACTGCTGTTAATTTGTTGGTATCTATTACATTATCAATACTGTAATAAAACACGCACACACACATTCTACAGATGTTTAGGAGGACATTTTTGTATCTTCATATAGTCTGTTGGTATCTATAACATTGTCCCTACAAGATGAAGGAGATTGGCTGCAAGGAAAGACATGGCACTGATAAGCAACCATGAAAATCTGTAGTAACACACACACTTTGGGTGATTACAAGATGAAGCCTGGCAATAAGGACAGGCATTGGACTGATGCCATACATACTACTATGTTTAGGAGGACAATGTTTAGGAGGACAGTGTTTCCCCAAGTTCTTTTAGTTTGTTGCTATCTATAACATTACAAGAGAAAGGAAAGGCTTTTCCTTGATGACACACATCCAGACACACACACACACACACACACACACACACACACACACACACACACACCAGTTTTTTAGGAGGACATTTACATAACTTTTTTTTTTTGCTGGCGTGTTTAATGTATCTATAACAAATTCTTTCTCCAAATCAATCACAAAGCCAGTTAAGGTCATTTGTGAGCTCATGTATGCAGAAGAGCGTAGACAGCATGTGTCACACTGCCAAGTCAAAAGATGACTTTGACCTGGTTTTGTGTGTGTCGGGGGTGATGAGGGGAGAGTTATGTAGTGGGTGAGACCAAAAAGGAAAAAAAATGATGTGGGGGTGATTTTAAACGAATAAAACCAACCACATCTTTCTTTTTTTATCGTGTGTATTGCAACTGATAAAGGATACCACGTACAAACAGGGTCTTGCTCGGGCATTACTACTTGCATTGGAAAATATTGAGAAGGGTCATGAACAGAACTTTTTAATTGCCTCTGTCTTACAGTCACTTAAAACTGTCAAGGCTGACCACCTCATAATTGTTCAGATTTTAACTAAACTAGAACATTTAAAGAAGGAAAACTTTAATATTATATTTTGCATGGTTCCAAGTCACATTGGTTTAACTGGCAGTGAGAGAGTAGATGCAGCTGCCAGTAAAATACATGATCTGAAAATAACTGACTGAAATACCACCTTCTGACCTCAGACCTTTAATTAACCTATACATCACAAACAAATGGCAGAAGGAATGGGACTTTAAACTGTATGAAATAAGCACTAGAACTAAAAGAAGTGTCTTATAGTTTTAAATCAAGGCATGACCAAGTTGTCTACACTCTGTGCTGACTTAGCCACTCAAGGGTCACTTTGGGGTTTCTGCTGATATGTAAAGCTCCACTCTTATGTCTCTCATGTCCTTTGACTATTAAACACATCTTGTTGGACTGTAACTTTTGCGAAACTGCTGGGAAATGATTTTATTCAGAAACATATTTACAAGGGATCTTTTTATAATGTATTACCTGAATGTGTTTTACGTTTTTTTGTCTCATGTAAAGCTGAAATGTTTTGTATAGTAATTTGAATGTAATGGATTTGATGATGACCCGTGTCTGTCATGTATAAAGCCCTGATGCTAACATGACGTTAAAGCTCAATAAACAAACATCAAACAGAGTCTTGAACTTGCATCCTTCTGATCTCTAAACCACCGAAACGTCGGACTGAATCGGACTCCTGAATGTTTTGTGTTCTCAGCTGAAGCACTGCAGCCGCTACATCCATGACCTGTTCCCTTCCCTCATCAAGAATCTGGACCCTGTGCCTCTCAGACACGTCCTTAACCTGGTGTCTGGACTCCACCCTAGTGCACATACTGAACAGGTACACACACACACACACACACACACACACACACACACAGATCAAGTGCTTTATCTTAGAGCAGGTTACGCTGACAAGTTTTGACTCACGAACATCTACTCTGTGTGTGTGTGTGTGTGTGTGTGTGTGTGTGTGTGTGTGTGTGTGTGTGTGTTAGACCCTGTACTTGGCATCCATGTTGATCAAGGCGCTGTGGAATAACGCTCTGGCGGCTAAAGCACAGCTTTCCAAACAGAGTTCCTTCGCTTCTCTACTCAACACCAACCTGCCAATGGGCAACAAGAAAGGTACTGAGAGAGTATGTGTGTGTGCATGAGTGTATATGAGTGTATGAGTGTGCGTGCGATTGTATGAGATTGTGACTTAATGTATGAGTGTATGAGTGTGCGTGCGAGTGTATAAATGTATTAGCGTGTGCGAGTGTATGAGAATGAGTGTGCGACTGAGTGTGCGAGTGTATGAGTGTGCGTGCGAGTGTTTCATTTTTGTATGGAAGCCAAAGGCACATGCATCTAAAAAAAAAGAAAAAAAACCCTATAAGCTTTTACACAAGTATACATATGCTGTAAATTAATTTTGCAGGTTCTCCAGCAGCGAGCCCAGAGAGCAGTGACAACAGCGACACCCATCACAGCGGAGGCAGTGACATGGAGATGGACGAGCCGATCATGGGGAGCGGGAAACGCAGCCAGCAGAGGCTCTCAGACACTGAGGTCTCATTTACACTTATGTTGCTTTGTGTTTGGTATATTTTTTGTCACATGACCATAATTTATTTAGTTGTTATTGAAGCATTCCAGTCATATACAGATTTCTGTGAACTTCGTTGTCTTGCGTTTCCACGTGCGCAGGAGTCGATGCAGGGCAGCTCGGACGAGACGGCGAACAGCGGCGAAGAGGGTAGCAGTGGCCCAGGGAGCAGCAGTGGCCGCAGTGAGGCCTCCAGCAACGAGGCCGAGTCGAGCCGAGCCAGCCAATCAGCAGGCAGCCCTGGCAGCGAGCTCCACTCTGACATAGCAGACAGCGAAGCCTTGAAGGAGGATGAAGAGGAAGATGATGATGAGGACGACGAGGATGACGACGATGAGGATGATGAAGAGGACCGGCCGGCCCCGGTGTCTGAGCACAGCCCGCAGAAAGACACCCTGACTTCCGAAGTCCGTAAACGCAAAGCCGGGGAGGCTCTCGGGGAAATCCAGGGCCCTCCGGAAAGACCCGGAACGTCTGGAGCGGTCATATCGGGTTCCATGGGTCCTAGTCTTCAGAAACCCAAAACCTTGTCCTTTTCCTCAGAGGCCACTTCTGCCATGGTGACCTCGTCATCCTCTTCATCCTTGAGAATTTTGGACACTTGCTCTTCGTCATCGGCTTGTTTAGAAGGATCCTCGGAGGAGCGTGTCGATCCTGCCTCTCTTTCACAATCACAGAATTCTCAGTCACAGCAAGGGATAGGGCCGGAGATGGGCTCCTCACACGGGACGCCAATCTCGCAGGAGCCTCCCTGCTTAACCCGTGCCACCGACTTCCTCTCGGAAGCCATGGGCAACGAACTGTTCAACTGCAGGCGCTTTATTAACCCACAGCATCACCACCACCACCATCATCACCACCATCACCATCACCATGAAGGGTAAAAAAAACAAATCAGTTAGTTTAAGGCACATGTTCTAACGTTTGTTCCTTTGAGCAACTCTTCTGTCTCTTTCCAGCCACATAGTCGAGGACATGCTGAGTGCAGACGACGTGAGTTGCAGCAGTTCCCAAGTCAGCGCCAAGTCCGAGAAGAACATGGCGGATTTCGACGGAGAGGAGTCCGGCTGCGAGGAGGAGCTGGTCCAGATCAACTCTCATGCCGAGCTCAGTTCACACCTGCAGCAGCATTTGCCCAACCTGGCCTCTATATACCACGAGCACCTGGTGCAAGGTACCCTCCTGCCTCCTGGTATACCAACAGGGCTATATCCAAACTACCAACTCATACTGATGCCCCCTTTAGGTCCTGCTGTTCACAAACACCAGTACTCAGGACATGCGGTGACGGACATTAACCTGGACAACGTATGCAAGAAAGGAAACACTCTCCTGTGGGACCTGGTGCAGGACGAGGACGCGGTGAGACCCTGGGGGGTTGGGGGCAAACAAAGATTGGAGAATTATACTGGTGCTGTGAGAGGGGGGTAAACGAGGCAATCTTGAGCATTCTGCTGTAGAACACAAGAAATGCAAAGGATACAACAGAGAGAGGTGGTAGTTTAGTGGTTAGGGCATTGTATCCAAAGGTCTTGAGTTCAAATCCCAGCCACACCAAGGCCCTTAACCCCATAGCTGCTCAGTTGTTTGTACGAGATAAACGTCAATGTAAATGGATGAGTCCTGTGTTTGAACTCCAGAAAAATGTTCCAGAAGCTCCTTAAATATCCCCAATACAGTACCATGAAAATTCCGTTCGAACCTGTGTCTATTTTTCTTATGCCTCCTTGTCAGATTCACTTGTCGGAGGGTTTGATAAACGAGGCGGAGAAGTTGCTGTGTTCCCTCGTGTGCTGGTTCACCGATAGGCAAATCCGCATGCGCTTCATCGAGGGCTGTTTGGAAAACCTCGCGCACCACCGGTGAGACTTCAAACCGTCCCTGATACCGTGTCAGGAAATGAGAGTAATGTTCTTCTCGAGGCTGGACGCTGAATAATGTGTGACAGGGTAAAAGCGAGAAAGAGCGAGATCCTAGTAATACAGGGATGTTCTAGTGAGCAAAAGAGCGATATGTTAGAAAGATATAGAGGGAGAGAAAGAGCATTCTCCTAGAGAAAGAAAGAAAGCAACATTCTAGCGAGAGAGAGTGATAAACCCTTGCAAAAGAGTGATATCCTAGCGATAGAAAGAGGGATAATATAGTGAGAGAAAGGGTGATATGCTAATGACAGTGGGGTATTCAAGTGAGAAAAAGAACTCTATCCTTGCGAGAGAAAGAGTGGTATCGCAGCGAGCAAAAGAGCTTGTGAGAGTAATATCTTAGAGAGAGAAAGGATCGACAACCAAGCCTGAGAAAGAGCGAGGTCCTAGCGAGAGAGTGTTGATCTAGTGAGGGGGAAAAAAAGAGCAATTTGTCGGTGAAAGAAAGCGTTCTTTCTCTCGCTCGGATATCGCTTTATCATAGTTAGAAAGAGTAATAACCAGGCGAGAGAACGAGTGATATCCTGGTGATAGATATAGGGATATATATGAGAGAAAGCGTGCTTGCTAAGCGATAGAAAGAACAATATTCTAACGAGAGAAAGAAGGCTAGCTATCCGATAGAAAGAACGAGTTCCTAGCGAGCAAAAAGGATATTTTAGCGAGAGAAAGAATGCTAGCGAAGCGATAGAAAAAACGATATCCTGCCAATAGAGGGATATTCTTCCGAGAGAAAGAGTGCTAGCTAAGCTATAGAAAGAACGAGTTCCTAGCGAGCAATAGAGAGATATTCTAGTGAGAGAAAGAACGAGATCATAGCGAGTTATTGAGGAGTAACCTAGCGAGAGAAAGAGCGCAATCCTAGTGAGGGATCTGCTGATGGTTGGTGTGTGTCTCAGGTCCGTGGTGGTTTGTCTCCGTCTGCTGCCGAAGTTGTTCGGGACGTTTCAGCAGTTTGGCTCCAGCTACGACACTCACTGGATCACCATGTAAGTGAGCTGCATCTGTACAGCTTCCTGTTCCTGTACCGGGACTGTAGACTGTAACAGGGTGGGGATGATGAGGATGAGGTGGGTGAAGGTCTTTCCTGTGTGCTGTAGGTGGGCAGAGAAGGAACTCCACATGATGAAGCTGTTCTTCGAGGACCTGCTGCACTACATCGAAGAAGTGCGGGAACAGCGGCACAAGTTCTCCCTGTGAGTACTAGGCGAGGCTGGTGCATAAGTCCCCCTCTTTTGTGTTGACATAATACTGTATTGTGTGTGTGTGTGTGTGATGCAGGTACAGCCACAGTGCAGAGGTGCAGGTGCGTCTTCAATTCCTCACCTGTGTGTTCTCTACACTCGGCTCTCCAGATCACTTCAGTGAGTCTCTTAGTCCGATTCATACACTCAATCCTAACACACACACACACACACACACACACACACACACACACACACACACACACACACAGGCATTCTTTATTAACACCAGCCAGCTGTATTTGCAGGTTAAATTTGAGCTGTGTGTGTGTGTGTCAGGGCTGAGTCTGGAGCAGGTGGACATCCTGTGGCACTGTCTGGTGGAAGACTCGGAGTGTTACGATGACGCGCTGCACTGGTTTCTCAACCAGGTGCGCAGTAAAGACCAGCATGCCATGGGCATGGAGACCTACAAACACCTCTTTCTGGAGAAGGTGAGATCTCGTACACTGGGGAGGTCTGGTATATGAGGAGAGCAATTTCTTAAAAAAAAAAAAAAATCCCCTGCAGTGCTGTTTGAGTTTTATTTGTGTGTGTGTGTGTGTGTGTGTGTGTGTGTGTGTGTGTGTGTTAGATGCCCCAGTTAAAGCCTGAGACGATCAGTATGACGGGCCTCAATCTGTTCCAGCACCTCTGTAACTTGGCACGTCTGGCCACCAGTGCATACGACAGCAACTCCAACTGCGAGGTACACACACACCTGCCTCACACACACACACACACACACACCCCTCAACCTGCAAGTATGTGCAATGTCCAGAATGTACAAGTGTGTGTAATGTTTAACAGAATGGGTGGATGACTATAGTAAACAGTAAGTCCATAAGTGCAGATGTCTGCAGATATGCTACAGAGTCCAATGTGCATTTTTAATGCTCAGAAAAATGGCTGAATGCGAGTGTGCCTTAATGTCCATGTTTTGTCCATTAATATCCACAATAAAGGAGAAGGAAACAAGGTTATGGGTGGGTTAGCTTGGGGGAAGAAGTTCTTGTAGAACCTCGTGGTTCTGAGGTTCTGATGCATTGGACCCTCGTGCCTGATGGCAGGGTCTTGAACAGTCTGTGGGAGGGGTGAGAGGGATCCTTCACAATAGCAGAGGCTCTGCGTACGCAGCGTGTGTATTAAAGACGTCCTAACCAGAGGGGAGGGAGACCCCATGATCCTCTCAGCTGTCCTCACTAGGTGCTTGTAGGGTCTTGCGTTCTGATGTATTGTAGTTTCCGACCCACACAGGCCAACACTCTCTCGACAGTTGCTCTGTAGCAAGTGGTAAGTTTGGGTGGTGGAAGGCTGGCTCTCTTCATCCTCTCAAAGAAGTGAGGACGTTGTTGGGCCTTCTTTACAATGGAGTTGGTGTTGGTCGTCCAGGTGAGGTCATCAGAGATGTGTACACTAGGAAACCCGACCCTTTTCTGTCGACAACGATCTTCTTTGTTTTGTCTACATTAAGATATAGGTTGTTGTTGTGACGCCACTTCACCAGTTGTTCCACCTCCTCTCTGTGTAGTGTTTCATTGTCATTGCTGATGAGGCCCACTACTGTCGTGTCGTCAGCAAACTTGATGATGAGGTTGCATTCTGAATTTGCCGTGCAGTCGTGGGTGAGCAGAGTGAACAGCAGTGGGCTGAGCACACAACCTTGGGGGTCTCTGAGCATTCTCCCTGGTATATTATCTGGGCTTTTCGTGGGTTGACTCTAAACAGTGTCTTCCTCACGTCAGCCCTAGCCAGACAGAGCACCTGCTCCTCAGGGATGGGCGTGGACTTGCATGCTCATGTGTTGTTCAGAGCTTCAAATCGTGTGTAGAAGTTGTTGAACATGTCATGGAGATGGGGGTCACTGTTGTTGGCATATGAATTTGTGGTCAGTTACGG